>NW_024572827.1:0-3423 GCF_018153835.1 Drosophila eugracilis | reverse complement strand
TTATATTTTATATTTTATATTTTATATTTTATATTTTATATTTTATATTTTATATTTTATATTTTATATTTTATATTTTATATTTTATATTTTATATTTTATATTTAATATTTTATATTTTATATTTTATATTTTATATTTTACTATTTTATATTTAATATTTTATATTTTATATTTTATATTTTATATTTTATATTTTATATTTTATATTTTATATTTTATATTTTATATTTTATATTTTATATTTAATATTTAATATTTAATATTTAATATTTTATATTTTATATTTAATATTTTATATTTTATATTTTATATTTAATATTTTATATTTTATATTTTATATTTTATATTTTATATTTTATATTTTATATTTTATATTTTATATTTTATATTTTATATTTTATATTTTATATTTTATATTTTATATTTTATATTTTATATTTTATATTTTATATTTTATATTTTTATATTTTATATTTTATATTTTATATTTTATATTTTATATTTTATATTTTTTATATTTTATATTTTATATTTTATATTTTATATTTTATATTTTATATTTTATATTTTATATTTTATATTTTATATTTTATATTTTATATTTTATATTTTTATATTTTATATTTTATATTTTATATTTTATATTTTTATATTTTATATTTTATATTTTATATTTTATATTTATATTTTATATTTTATATTTTATATTTTATATTTTATATTTTATATTTTATATTTTTATATTTTATATTTTATATTTTATATTTTATATTTTATATTTTATATTTTATATTTTATATTTTATATTTTATATTTTATATTTTATATTTTATATTTTATATTTTATATTTTATATTTTATATTTTATATTTTATATTTTATATTTTATATTTTATATTTAATATTTTATATTTTATATTTTATATTTTATATTTTATATTTTATATTTTATATTTTATATTTTATATTTTATATTTTATATTTTATATTTTATATTTTATATTTTATATTTTATATTTTATATTTTATATTTTATATTTTATATTTTATATTTTATATTTTATATTTTATATTTTATATTTTATATTTTATATTTAATATTTTATATTTTATATTTTATATTTTATATTTTATATTTTATATTTTATATTTTATATTTTATATTTTATATTTTATATTTTATATTTTATATTTTATATTTTATATTTTATATTTTATATTTTATATTTTATATTTTATATTTTATATTTTATATTTTATATTTTATATTTTATATTTTATATTTTATATTTATATTTTATATTTAATATTTTATATTTTATATTTAATATTTTATATTTTATATTTTATATATTTTAATATTTTATATTTTATATTTTATATTTTATATTTTATATTTTATATTTTATATTTTATATTTTATATTTTATATTTTATATTTTATATTTTATATTTTATATTTTATATTTTATATTTTATATTTAATATTTTATATTTTATATTTTATATTTAATATTTAATATTTTATATTTTATATTTTATATTTTATATTTTATATTTAATATTTTATATTTTATATTTTATATTTTATATTTTATATTTTATATTTTATATTTTATATTTTATATTTTATATTTTATATTTTATATTTTATATTTTATATTTTATATTTTATATTTTATATTTTATATATTTTATATTTTATATTTTATATTTTATATTTTATATTTTTATATTTTATATTTTATATTTTATATTTTATATTTTATATTTTATATTTTATATTTTATATTTTATATTTTATATTTTATATTTTATATTTTATATTTTATATTTTATATTTTATATTTTATATTTTATATTTTATATTTTATATTTTATATTTTATATTTTATATTTTATATTTTATATTTTATATTTTATATTTTATATTTTATATTTTATATTTTATATTTTATATTTTATATTTTATATATTTTATATTTTATATTTTATATTTTTATATTTTATATTTTATATTTTATATTTTATATTTTATATTTTATATTTTATATTTTATATTTTATATTTTATATTTTATATTTTATATTTTATATTTTATATTTTATATTTTATATTTATATTTTATATTTTATATTTTATATTTTATATTTTATATTTTATATTTTATATTTTATATTTTATATTTTATATTTATATTTTATATTTTATATTTTATATTTATATTTTATATTTTTATATTTTATATTTTATATTTTATATTTTATATTTTATATTTTATATTTTATATTTTATATTTTATATTTTATATTTTATATTTTTTATATTTTATATTTTATATTTTATATTTTATATTTTATATTTTATATTTTATATTTTATATTTTATATTTTATATTTTTATATTTTATATTTTATATTTTATATTTTATATTTTATATTTTATTATTTTATATTTTTATATTTTATATTTTATATTTTATATTTTATATTTTATATTTTTATATTTTATATTTTATATTTTATATTTTTTATATTTTATATTTATATTTTATATTTTATATTTTATATTTTATATTTTATATTTTATATTTTATATTTTATATATTTTATATTTTATATTTTATATTTTATATTTTATATTTTATATTTTATATTTTATATTTTATATTTTATATTTTATATTTTATATTTTATATTTTATATTTTATATTTTATATTTTATATTTTATATTTTATATTTTATATTTTATTTTATATTTTATATTTTATATTTTATATTTTATATTTTATATTTTATATTTTATATTTTATATTTTATATTTTATATTTTATATTTTATATTTTATATTTTATATTTTATATTTTTTTTATATTTTATATTTTATATTTTATATTTTATATTTTATATTTTATATTTTATATTTTTATATTTTATATTTTATATTTTATATTTTATATTTTATATTTTATTTTTTATATTTTGTATTTTATATTTTATATTTTATATTTATATTTTATATTTTATATTTATATTTATATTTTATATTTTTTTATATTTTATATTTTTATATTTTATATTTTATATTTTATATTTTATATATATTTTATATTTTATATATTTTTATATTTTATATTTTATATTTTATATTTTATATTTTATATTTTTATATTTTATATTTTATTTTTTATATTTTATATTTATATTTTTATATTTTATATTTTATATTTTATATTTTATATTTTATATTTTATATTTTTATATTTTATATTTTATATTTATATTTTATATTTTATATTTTTATATTTTTATATTTATATATATTTTATATATTTATATTTTATATTTTTATAATTTATATTTTATATTTTATATTTTATATTTTATATTTTATAAATTTATTTTTATATTTTATATTTT
>NW_024572826.1:0-1149 GCF_018153835.1 Drosophila eugracilis | reverse complement strand
TGCCAATTTTAGCTGTGAATGCAGTTTTGTTAGAAATTTAACAAGGAATCGAACGAGATATGCCATTCCAGATTCGAGTAACTATTGGCTTAGTTATAGCAATAATACTGCAACTTAAATTAGAAAAAATGGGAAAATTTAAGTTGGCATATTTGATAACGGTAATATTGTCCATTTCGCGAGAAATGGATCAAAATTCTCAATTTTAGCTGTGAATGCAGTTTTGTTAGAAATTTAACAAGGAATCGAACGAGATATGCCATTCCAGATTCGAGTAACTATTGGCTTAGTTATAGCAATAATACTGCAACTTAAATTAGAAAAAATGGGAAAATTTAAAGTTGGCATATTTGATAACGGTAATATTGTCCATTTTCGCGAGAAATGGATCAAAATTCGCAATTTTAGCTGTGAATGCAGTTTTGTTAGAAATTTAACAAGGAATCGAACGAGATATGCCATTCCAGATTCGAGTAACTATTGGCTTAGTTATAGCAATAATACTGCAACTTAAATTAGAAAAAATGGGAAAATTTAAGTTGGCATATTTGATAACGGTAATATTGTCCATTTTCGCGAGAAATGGATCAAAATTCGCAATTTTAGCTGTGAATGCAGTTTTGTTAGAAATTTAACAAGGAATCGAACGAGATATGCCATTCCAGATTCCGAGTAACTATTGGCTTAGTTATAGCAATAATACTGCAACTTAAATTAGAAAAAATGGGAAAATTTAAGTTGGCATATTTGATAACGGTAATATTGTCCATTTTCGCGAGAAATGGATCAAAATTCGCAATTTTAGCTGTGAATGCAGTTTTGTTAGAAATTTAACAAGGAATCGAACGAGATATGCCATTCCAGATTCGAGTAACTATTGGCTTAGTTATAGCAATAATACTGCAACTTAAATTAGAAAAAATGGGAAAATTTAAGTTGGCATATTTGATAACGAATATTGTCCATTTTCGCGAGAAATGGATCAAAATTCGCAATTTTAGCTGTGAATGCAGTTTTGTTAGAAATTTAACAAGGAATCGAACGAGATATGCCATTCCAGATTCGAGTAACTATTGGCTTAGTTATAGCAATAATACTGCAACTTAAATTAGAAAAAATGGGAAAATTTAAGTTGGCATATTTGATAAC
>NW_024572824.1:0-3316 GCF_018153835.1 Drosophila eugracilis | reverse complement strand
TAATTTAAGTTGCAGTATTATTCCTTGCTACAACTAAGCCAATAGTTACTCAGATCTGGAATGGCATGTCTCGTTCGATTCCTTGTTAAAATTTCTAAAATCTGCATTCACAGCTAAAATTGCAGTTTGGAATCATTTCTCCGCGAAAATGGACAAATATAAACCGTTATCCAATATGCCGGCACTAAATTTTCCCATTTTTCTAGTTTAAATAGCAGTATTGGATGTGCTTTAACTCAACCAATAGTTAATCTTGAATCTGGAGTGGCTTATCTCCTTCCGGGTTCCTTTGTTCATTTCTAGCAAAACTGCATTCACAGCTACTAGTTGCAGTGAGTCTCATTATTATCAAAACTTTTCCATTTCTCGCAAAGTGTAATAAAAACCTTTTTCCATTGAGTTGCGGTATTATTCCTCTAGCTAAACCCAATGGTTACTCAGATCACGAATGGCACCTATCTGGTTCGATTCCTTGTTAAATTTCTAACAAAACTGCATTCCACAGCTAAAATTGTGAATTTTGATCCATTTCTCGCGAAAATGGACGATATTACCCGTTATCAAATATGCCAACTTAAATTTTCCCATTTTTTCTAATTTAAGTTGCAGTATTATTGCTATAACTAAGCCAATGGTTACTCGAATCTGGAATGGCATATCTCGTTCGATTCCTTGTTAAATTTCTAACAAAACTGCATTCACAGCTCAAACCCCTTGCGAGTTTTCTTGATCCATTTCTCGCAAAAATGGACGATATTACCCAGTTATCAAATATGCCAACCCTAAATGTTCCCATTTTTCCTAATTTGAAGTTGGCAGTAATTTATTGCTATAACTCAAGCCAATAGTTATTGAATCGGGAATGGGTATCTCGTTCGATTCCTTGTTAAAGTTTCTAACAAAGCTGCATTCACAGCTAAAATTGCCGAATTTTTGATCCATTTCTCGCGAAAATGGACAATATTACCGTTATCAAATATGCCGACTTAAATTTTCCCATTTTTTCTAATTTAAGTTGCAGTATTATTGCTATAACTAAGCCAATAGTTACTCGAATCTGGAATGGCATATCTCGTTCGATTCCTTGGTAAATTTCTAACAAAACTGCATTCACAGCTAAAATTGCGAATTTTGATCCATTTCTCGCGAAAATGGACAATATTACCGTTATCAAATATGCCAACTTAAATTTTCCCCATTTTTCCTAATTTAAGTTGCAGTATTACTGCTATACTGCCAGTAGTTTCTGAATCTGGAATGGCCTATCTCGTTCGATTCCTTGTTAAATTTCTAACAAAACTGCATTCACAGCTAAAATTGCGAATTTTGATCCATTTCTCGCGAAAATGGACGATATTACCGTTATCAAATATGCCAACTTAAATTTTCCCATTTTCTCCCAATTTAAGTTGCAGTATTATTACTATAACTAAGCCAATAGTTACTCGAATCTGGAATGGCATATCTCGTTCGATTCCTTGTTAAATTTCTAACAAACTGCATTCACAGCTAAAATTGCGAATTTTGATCCATTTCTCGCGAAAATGGACAATATTACCCGTTATCAAATATGCCAACTTAGAATTTTCCCATTTTTCCTAATTTAAGTTGCAGTATTATTGCTATAACTAAGCCAATAGTTACTCGAATCTGGAATGGCATATCTCGTTCGATTCCTTGTTAAATTTCTAACAAAACTGCATTCACAGCTAAAATTGCGAATTTTGATCCATTTCTCGCGAAAATGGACAATATTACCGTTATCAAATATGCCAACTTAAATTTTCCCATTTTTCCTAATTTAAGTTGCAGTATTATTGCTATAACTAAGCCAATAGTTACTCGAATCTGGAATGGCATATCTCGTTCGATTCCTTGTTAAATTTCTAACAAAACTGCATTCACAGCTAAAATTGCGAATTTTGATCCATTTCTCGCGAAAATGGACGATATTACCGTTATCAAATATGCCAACTTAAATTTTCCCATTTTTCCTAATTTAAGTTGCAGTATTATTGCTATAACTAAGCCAATAGTTACTCGAATCTGGAATGGCATATCTCGTTCGATTCCTTGTTAAATTTCTAACAAAACTGCATTCACAGCTAAAATTGCGAATTTTGATCCATTTCTCGCGAAAATGGACAATATTACCGTTATCAAATATGCCAACCTAAATTTTCCCATTTTTTTCTAATTTAAGTTGCAGTATTATTGGCTATAACTAAGCCAATAGTTACTCGAATCTGGAATGGCATATCTCGTTCGATTCCTTGTTAAATTTCTAACAAAACTGCATTCACAGCTAAAATTGCGAATTTTGATCCATTTCTCGCGAAAATGGACAATATTACCCGTTATCAAATATGCCAACTTAAATTTTTCCCATTTTTTCTAATTTAAGTTGCAGTATTATTGCTATAACTAAGCCAATAGTTACTCGAATCTGGAATGGCATATCTCGTTCGATTCCTTGTTAAATTTCTAACAAAACTGCATTCACAGCTAAAATTGCGAATTTTGATCCATTTCTCGCGAAAATGGACAATATATACCCGTTATCAAATATGCCAACTTAAATTTTCCCATTTTCTAATTTAAGTTGCAGTATTATTGCTATAACTAAGCCAATAGTTACTCGAATCTGGAATGGCATATCTCGTTCGATTCCTTGTTAAATTTCTAACAAAACTGCATTCACAGCTAAAATTGCGAATTTTGATCCATTTCTCGCGAAATGGACAATATTACCCGTTATCAAATATGCCAACTTAAATTTTCCCATTTTTTTCTAATTTAAGTTGCAGTATTATTGCTATAACTAAGCCAATAGTTACTCGAATCTGGAATGGCATATCTCGTTCGATTCCTTGTTAAATTTCTAACAAAACTGCATTCACAGCTAAAATTGCGAATTTTGATCCATTTCTCGCGAAAATGGACAATATTACCCGTTATCAAATATGCCAACCTAAATTTTCCCATTTTTTCCTAATTTAAGTTGCAGTATTATTGCTATAACTAAGCCAATAGTTACTCGAATCTGGAATGGCATATCTCGTTCGATTCCTTGTTAAATTTCTAACAAAACTGCATTCACAGCTAAATGCCGAATTTTGATCCATTTCTCGCGAAAATGGACGATATTACCCGTTATCAAATATGCCAACTTAAATTTTCCCATTTTCTAATTTGAGTTGCAGTATATTCCTATAACTAAGCCAATAGTTACTCGAATCTGGAATGGCATATCTCGTTCGATTCCTTGTTAAATTTCTAACAAAGCTGCATTCACAGCTAAGATTTAATTTTGATC
>NW_024572823.1:0-1278 GCF_018153835.1 Drosophila eugracilis | reverse complement strand
GTTCGATTCCTTGTTAAATTTCTAACAAAAAACTGCATTCACAGCTGCTGGGAATTTCCTTGATCCATGCTCGCGAAAATGGACGCATATTAATGTTTTTCAACATGCCAACTTAAATTTTTGCCATTTTCCGCCCAATTTAAGTTGCATGCATGTTGCTATAATCTAAGCCAATAGTTACTCGAATCTGGAATGGCAGTATATTAGTCTACCTTGATTCTCAGAAACAAATTTCTACCAAAATCTCGTATTCACAGCTAAATTGGTGAATTTTTGATCCATCTCCTGCAAAAATGGATGATACTACCCGTTATCAATACCAACTTAAATTTTCCCATTTTTTCTAATTTAAGTTGCAGTATTATTGCAGCAAGGCAATTCAAGCCAATAGTTACTGAATCTGGAATGGCCCTACCTCGTTCGATTCCTTTTGTTAAATCTTCTAACAAATCTGTATTCACAGCCAAAATTGTGAATTTTGATCCATTTCTCGCAAAAATACACATTGCCAAATATCAAATATGCCAACTTAAATTTTCCCATTTTTTCTAATTTAAGTTGCAGTATTATTGCTATAACTAAGCCAATAGTTTCTCGATTCTGGAATGGCATATCTCGTTCGATTCCTTGTTAAATTTCTAACAAAATTTACAGCTAAAATCGCTTTTTTTGATCCATTTCTCAAGAAAATGAACATCAATATTGCCTGTTATCAAATATGCCAACTTAAATTTTCCCCATTTTTCCTAATTTAAATTGCAGTATCATTGATATGCAATCCAAGCCAATAGTTACTTTGCCGAATCTGAAAGGGCATATCTCGTTCGATTCTTGTTAAATTTCTAACAAAACTGCATTCACAGCTAAAATTGCGAATTTTGATCCATTTCTCGAAAAAATGGACGATTTTACCGTTATTAAATATGCCAACTTAAATTTTCCCATTTTTCCTAATTTAAGTTGCAGTATTATTGCTATAACTAAGTTAATAGTTACTCGAATCTGGAATGGCATATCTCGTTCGATTCCTTGTTAAATTTCTAACAAAACTGCATTCACAGCTAAAACAGTGAATTTTGATCCATTTCTCGCGAAAATGGACGATATTACCGTTTTCAAATATGCCAACTTAAATTTTTCCATTTTTCCCCACTTAAGTTGCATATTATTGCTATAACTAAAACAATAGTTACTGAATCTGGAATGGCATATATCGTTCGATTCTTGTTAAATTTCTAACAAAACTGCATTCACAGCTAAATTTGCTAATTTTGATCC